>NC_040027.1:21248091-21280736 GCF_000972845.2 Larimichthys crocea
GGTTTTCCAATTAAGTGAAACTAACAGTTACACCTCGATATAATACCAGCTAAGTATCATAATAGCATTTACTAATATGGCAGAGAGAGGACAGAAAACTACATGCTGGTTAATACTGATGAAGTTGAGCAATAGTAAATACCAAGCAAGCATGTAAGATGTTTTACTGATGTTATGTTGTCTGTCCTAGTATTAGCAATAAATGACATCTTATTTTTGTATATTTCAGTGACTTAACATAATGTTTGCCATGTAGGACCATAAAGTGTGATATTTACAACACAGTACATGATACTAAAAATGCTGGTATCACAGATATCATAAGGGCCTCACAGCGATGATAGTTTCGGAGAAAGAATGAATAAGAATCTTGTAGTTTTTGGCACAGGTATCATGCTACCTAACAGGGAGTGCAGTTTTACAATGAGCAATAAGTAAACAACATCTTGCAATTGTTTGTGTGTTGTGTATCCCTCCCTTAGGTGCCAAGCATACTGCTGTTTTCTTCCCTCTGCTGTTTGACCATACCATGAGGGATGAAGTTTACAAAAGGAGTGAGAGACAACAGGGAAAGTATCCAGAACATGGAAGGGCATCAGTAGTCATAGGCTGCAAGAAAGAAACAGAAGAGTAGTTATCCATCTGCTGTTGCTTGAGCTCATGAGGAAGAGGAGCATGCGATCCACTTCATGGAAAGACGGTTTCATGCAGGCATGCAGTCACACCAAGGTGGCCTTACTTTCTATTGTGAGGATGCAGGTACTTGCTGCTGGTGCCTCTACTGTTCACAGCCTTGCCACATGTACTCTCCCTCGTCCTCAGGGAAGGTCTCTGGCAGGTAGAGGCAGTATGTCTCTCCTCTCTCTATAACTGATAGTCCTCACAGTCCTGGAGCATCTCCCTTCAAACCACCAGGTCACCCCGGCTTGGGCCTCCCGGTGATCTTAACGGTGAACCGACGCTGGCTCCGAGTCCACCACTGATTGATTTTTAGGGGCTCTTAAACCATGGAGCCCCGACCTGGCATGATCATCCTCATCTTCATAGGCTGCAGAGCCATTGACGACGCTACCCTCGTCATCCACATCATCTTCTTCTTCTGCAAACAGATGACAAAAAAAAAAAATCACAAACTGTTGCCAGGGTCAAAGCACCTTACCAACCATCATGCACAGGAATGATCTCACATATATGGTCATGAACATGAGATATTTACTTTCTGGAGGGCAGCATCAATCTCTTGCTGTTCAAACTGCATCCTCTGCAGCTTCTGTTCCTCTATCCTCTTCCTCTCCTCATCTTCTCTGGCTTTGGCCATTTGTTGATAACGGGCTCGCATATCCACCTTCTGTTTGAATGGTGACTCCTCGGCCCTCGCTTGAGTTGTTGTTTCTCCCTCCTCATCCTCCTGGAAAAAACAGCAGTTATAAAATGTGATATTGAGATAGCCCCCGGTGATATCAAAAAGTATAAGGGACAACACTTTTAGTTATTTAGCTAATGAAACTTCTTGAATTATCATGTTTGAGTGTATACTCTCTACCTCCTGGAACCTCTCAGCTTCTCTCTTTAATTCATCATCAATGGCCTTCCTCCGTGCTCTCTCCCATCTCAATCTTTTTCTGAATTTCCTCTTCAGTCAGCTGCTTGATCTTTTCAAATTTGGACTTGAGGTTCTTGGCCTGGATGGAGCCAGTCCTCTTGAGCTTGGTCAGTTTCTTCATATTCTTTGCTTACAGCATCTGAGCTTTCATTCACTTCGTCCTTTGAGATAGAAGCCAATTGAAACAAATATTCAGGCTAGCCTATGTTTTTTTTTCATTAACAAACCATAAAACGGTTACCTACAGTCCAGCACAACTGAATTATGACAACTGTATCAAGAGTATTACATTTAACTCAAAAAAGGGTGTTTGGTACATGAAAAATCGACATATTAAACTTTTTTAGATGTTGCAGTTTATACATTTAATCTGGACCTAACATGTTACACCTCGATATAATACCAGCTAAGTATCATAATAGCATTTACTAATATGGCAGAGAGAGGACAGAAAACTACATGCTGGTTAATACTGATGAAGTTGAGCAATAGTAAAATACCCAAGCAAGCATGTAAGATGTTTTACTGATGTTATTGTGTCTTGTCCTTTAGTATTAGCATAAAATGACATCTTATTTTTGTATATTTCAGTGACTTAAACATAATGTTTGCCATGTATGGACCATAAAGTGTGATATTTACAACACAGTACTATGATACTTAAAAAATGCTGGTATCACAGATATCATAAGGGCCTCACAGCGATGATAGTTCTGAGAAAGAATGAATAAGAATCTTGTATGTTTTTGGCACAGGTATCATGCTACTCTAACAGGGAGTGCAGTTTTACAATTGAGCAATAAGTAAACAACATCTTGCAATTGTTTTGTGTGTTGTGTATCCCTCCCTTAGGAATGCCAAGCATACTGCTGTTTTCTTCCCTCTGCTGTTTGACCATACCATGAGGGATGAAGTTTTACAAAAGGAGTGAGAGACAACAGGGAAAGTATCCAGAACATGGAAGGGCATCAGTAGTCATAGGCTGCAAGAAAGAAACAGAAGAGTAGTTATCCACATCTGCTGTTGCTTGAGCTCATGAGGAAGAGGAGCATGCGATCCACTTCATGGAAAGACGGTTTCATGCAGGCATGCAGTCATACCAAGGTGGCCTTACTTTCTATTGTGAGGATGCAGGTACTTGCTGCTGTGCCTCTGCTGTTCACAGCCTTGCACATGTACTCTCCCTCGTCCTCAGGGAAGGTCTCTGGCAGGTAGAGGCAGTATGTCTCTCCTCTCTCTATATACTGATAGTCCTCACAGTCCTGGAGCATCTCTCCTTCAAACCACCAGGTCACCTCCGGCTTGGGCTCCCCGGTGATCTTAACGGTGAACCGCACTGGCTCCGAGTCCACCACTGATTGATTTTTAAGGGGCTTCTTAAACCATGGAGCCCCCGACCTGGCATGATCATCCTCATCTTCATAGGCTGCAGAGCCATTGACGACGCTACCCTCGTCATCCACATCATCTTCCTTCTTCTGAAAACAGAAGACAAAAAAAGATCACAAACTGTTGCCAGGGTCAAAGCAACCTTAAACCAACCATCATGCACAAGGAATGATCTCACATATATGGTCATGAACATGAGATATTTACTTTCTGGAGGGCAGCATCAATCTCTTGCTGTTCAAACTGCATCCTCTGCAGCTTCTGTTCCTCTATCCTCTTCCTCTCCTCATCTTCTCTGGCTTTGGCCATTTGTTGATAACGGGCTCGCATATCCACCTTCTGTTTGAATGGCGACTCCTCGGCCCTCGCTTGAGTTGTTGTTTCTCCCTCCTCATCCTCCTGGAAAAAACAGCAGTTATAAAATGTGATATTGAGATAGCCCCCGGTGATATCAAAAAGTATAAGGGACAACACTTCTTAGTTATTTTAGCTAATGAAACTTCTTGAATTATCAATGTTTGACTGTATACTCTTACCTCCTGGAACCTCTCAGCCTCTCTCTCTTTAATTTCATCATCAATGGCCTTCCTCCGTGCTCTCTCCATCTCAATCTTTTTCTGAATTTCCTCTTCAGTCAGCTGCTTGATCTTTTCAAATTTGGACTTGAGGTTCTTGGCCTGGATGGAGCCAGTCCTCTTGAGCTTGGTCAGTTCTTCATATTCTTTGCTTACAGCATCTGAGCTTTCATTCACTTCGTCCTTTGAGATAGAAGCCAATTTATTTTGCATGAGAGCTTACATTTGCCATTGCAATAAGATATCATAGACAGATAGGAAGATGGGAATTCAAAATATGTATTTGGAAACACTCAAGTAAAACAAGTGTTGTATTCTCAGGCATAGTTGGCTGAGGAAGTTGTATAGTATATAGACATAAATGCTCATCTGTTCCATACTGACCTCGCCCATCTCTTGTCTGAGTTGTTCAAATTCCTGCTTCTCCTGCTCCATTTTCTTTTTGCGCTCCTCTGCCTTGCGTCTTTTCTCTGCCTCCTGCTTTTCTTTCAGAAGCTCTTCAAAGTTCATCTCCAGTTTTCTAGGGTGCAGCGCTTCCTGTGATTCACTCTTCACCATCATTTCTTCCTCATCTAGTGCCTATACACACAATAGCAGAGATTTCTGTTTAGGAGTGAACTAACTGACTGGATAGAGAATTACATCCATGTTGTAGATGTCGGTATTGGGTTCAGCTTATAATAGAGCAAAGCAGCTATAGTCCAACTACTTACCCAGCATTAAATAATCTCCAGCGAAAACTAAGCAGAAGCCATTCTTCTTGTTGCACATTTAAGAATATTATGCATCATCTGTAAACCTTATTTGCTTGTACTTATCGGGTATGCATTCATAAAAGCATACTGTATGAACAACTGCTGTTTCCTCAGGAAAATATTTCCTGTGATAAATATACATTTGAAATTGAAAATATCTTACTGTTCCATCTCCATATGCAGACCTTTCCTGATCCAGGCCAGGGCTCTTAAAGAAATAATTTGACAATTTGTACCATATGAGCCCATCAGAATGATATACAATAACAAAATAGATTCATCTTCATCCAATTTGAATCCAACCATAGATAACATTTAGACAAGAGTCATGGTAAAAAAAAACAAAATAGGTGTTTGGTGTGGTCTTTTGGTCATATTATTATAAATCTTGCATACAATACACGATACAATATAAATAAAGTGTATGTATGTGCTGTTTATATGTGTGTTCCATTTGTTATATTGCAGATTTCCCTGTTCTTCTGAAAGGGAAAGCCGAGCAGCTTCTGCAGCAGCAAATTAAGTTAATGCCTGAGCAACAACAACTGCCATTCTCTGGCATGTTAATGATCAGAAAAATACATGCAGAGTATATTTTTGGTCACTGAGTCACGTAGACTTACCATGCTCTTGCGGGCCTCAGCAAAGAGCCTCTTCTCCTCTTCCAACCTTCTCTTGGCCTCCTCCTCTGCCTTCCTCTGCTCCTCCTCTCTTCTCTGACGTTCCAGATCCTCAAAACTGGCGCAGATCTTTCCAGGCTTACTGCCTTCCAGGTTCAGCAAGGCCATCAGCGCCTCATCATCCTCATCTACAAGCTGAGTAACAACACAGCAAGGTGAGCTTTGATAACTGTAGATAAATAAGTAACACAGCAAGGTGAGCTTTGATAACTGTAGATAAATAAGTGGCTGATAGTGCCAGTTTTAGGCAACCGTTGAGGGACAAAGTTTACACCAAAGACTGGTAACACAAACTACCTTAAAGGAATAGTTTGACATTTTGGGTTATACGCTTTCTGGCGGAGAGTTAGATGAAAAGATTAATTTTACTTTTATACCTGTCCAATAAATATAAAGCTACAGCCAGTTGGCTTAGCTTAGCACAACTACTGGAAGCAGGGAAATGTTTTTTCTGGCTAGCAAAGTCCATCCACCAGCACCTCTAACACTCACTAACACGATCTTCATCATCTAAATTTGTTTAATCTGTCGTAGAACTGAAGTGTAGAAACAACAATTATTGAGTCTTTTCATCTAACTCTCCACCAGAGAGTGAACTATTACCCTAAATGTCTATTGTATACCTTCAAGGATCACAACACAGATATATAAATTGTGATGATATTGCCACCTCAGATATTTACATTGTAAGACAATATTCAGAGTTAAATTCTTTTGTATTGAATTTTGGATTTATTTAAGGAATGCATATTGACCATGCTCTTCCTGGCTTCAGCAAAAGCTCTTCTCTCCTCCTCCATTCGTCTCTTGGCTTCATCCTCTGCTTTCTTACGCTCCTCTTCAACCCTCTGCCTTTCTAGTTCTTCAAAGCTCAACCTCAGTTTTCTAGGTCGGTACTCCTCTTTATCTTCCTGAGCTGGCTGACCGTCCTCCTCATCTTCCTCCTAAAAACACAAGGAAAAAAGTGTTTGTAATTATCTAATAAAGTTCTCCTTACTATTTTGTGTGGAGATGGTTGACGTGTTTTGTTTTTACCATTCCCAGCCTGGCCTCGTCAAAAGCTTTCTTCTCCTCTAGCAGGCGGCGTTTGGCTTCCTCCTCAGCCTGCTTCCTTCTCTGCTCTTGCCTTTCCTTCTCCAGCTCCTCAAATGTCATCTTCAGCTTGCCAGGGGTCACCTGAGCCTTCTCTGAAGGCTTCTCATCTTCATCCTAAATCCAAATGAGTATGATGATGCAATAGGTTTTATTTAACTGTCATGCATCATTAATGTGTTTGCAAAAAGCCCAAAGCAAGATGTTATTATAGCAAAAATATTTATTTCTTCATATTCCTACCTGTTGAACAACCGAGCGTCGCTTGGCATCCCTGAAGGAGCGTTTGTTTTCATCGTATCGTCTCTTCTTCTCTTCCTCTGCCTTCTTCTGCAGTTCCTCCTCTCGATTCTTCTCCATGTCTTCAAAGTTCAACTTGATTCTGCCTGGAGGTCGTGATGACTTCGCTGGAACCACCCGTACCAGGATTGTGTCATCTCCTTCCTAAAAGGTGTTATATAGATATAGATATTACAAAGGCACTGAATAACTAATGAACTTATTTACTTGTATGATGAAAAACAGGCCAAACTGGCAAACTATGTGCAAGAGGTTGACAGCGGTGTATCGTAACTAAGCAGCACTGTACTTACATACAATTTTGAGTGTTACTCTTGTACTTTTCTTTTAGTATGTCTGACAGCTGCAAAGAGACATTTCCCCTATAAACTTCTCAGATGGTTTAAATTAGACAACTGTTCACAGTAAAAGTATCCAATATTCACAAAATTGATTAGACAAGAGTCAGGAAAATCATCAAAACATTCATTTTGCCTGCAAAGCAAGCAATGCCTGATTTAAATTATACTTGTAAAGGAGATTTTTATACATTGTTATGGATCTCTGAACTTCTTCAGCTACTCAGGCTCGAGCTCTTATAGATGGTATGACACACTAACGGCTCAGTGGCAGGGAACTAGTGGGTAAGTAGGGGGGCAACTCTATTGGCCTAATGTCACCATTTGCAGTAGGTCAGAGTATGGGTGTCAGTCTAAGATAGCAAAGTCTAATTTAGTCACAGTAAGGAGGTCTAGAGCTAATTTAGCTGCTTGGAGGTGTGGGAAACAGTTGCCAGTCATATGCTGTCTGCACCTGGCAGTGCTGTAAGTGAATTGTTCCAGTTGTTTCGAGATCATTAGGTCAGTGCTTCCTTACGTTTAATCATTTTTATGTTTCTGATAAAAAGGATTATTCTTTTCATATATGAGCAACAAAGAAAGTAGCACAAAACACAGTGAAGTAACTACACATATAAGCACTGTAGTTCATGTAATTATAGATATTTTGAAACTGATGAGTCACCCTTTATAAGATACTAAATTTGTAGTGAACAGTATTGCTGACATCCATGATTTTGACCAGGGCTGTAGTCAAGATTTAGATATACTGATGTTATGAATCAATGGCCCCAGTTACTCCCCACACAATCAGAAAGAAAGTAATAATTGCTTCTAATTTCAAGAAAACCAACTAACCAAAATCTAAAACTATCTCACAACTTATTATTTTATAGTTCTCTACAGCCCTGTAATGCTTTAAAATAAAGCAAAAAGAAAGTCTCTAATTTTAAAATAAAGCATTACAGTTTTCTTTCCCATCAGAGAGATTTTAAAATGTTGTTACAGAGCCCTCTCCAACCTACCAGGAATACAATTCAGGGTGAGAAATACTAGTTCCCGGTGAAACACTGGGTCCAAAAACAGTGAAATCAGCATAACTAGTGCCTAAGTTGTTAACTGTAAATGTATTTTCTGCAAAGATGCTAAAAAAACTGAAACTGCCTACCACAAATACAAAGGACATGACCTCAGTTTCCTCTGTGGTAACTATGCCTCTGATTATTACTGATGATGATAAAAGCAGAGTTGTAAAAACATGTTAAAACTAAAAAACTGAATAAAATTACTACTGTTACAACAGTGTCCTGATAAAGATTTAGCTGTTGAACATATACAGCACTGTTAATGTCATTAAACGTTTGACTGAGCAGAATTAGGGCACAGAAGTAGCAGGTAATTGCCTGTAATTGCCTATCTGGCACATGAATACCTAGCTCTATCTGAAGGTATAATAGTCCTGAAACGTAATGTAAAGTAAGGATTGGAAATATCCTGATTGAAATTATTTCTATTACATCATCTTTCCACGACCACAAAGATTAAATAAATGTGAAACATTTACCATGAGTTCACACGCTGGTCATGTCAACAATGCTACCGGTGGTTTCAGACCTATATCCAGCCCCTGCCAACTGTTTGGCTCTCAAGTGCCACTTAAAATAACTCATCCCAGTGGCAGCTGAGGATTACCTGAATCATTACAGATACAAGTACGTTCTCATCACAAAGGCAGTGCAAAACATCTAAACATGCTGTCGCGGTAAGGATCTCACCCCAGGTTTACTCACCTCAGCTGCTTTCTGAGCCAATTCCTTCTTTATTTTAGCTTTTTCCATGTTGTCCTGGGCTTCCCTCTTCTTCCTCTCTCCTTCCATCCTTTTCCTTTCTACCTCTTGTCTTTGTTTTTCCATTTCAGCAAACTTCCCCTTCACACTACCTGAGGATTTCACAGAGCACAACACAAGCCTTCAGCCCCCTCTTCCTCTCAGATCATTCACTGAATATACATCTTTCCTAACCCTTTGCATCCCTTTGCGTTTCTTACCTGTGATTTTGGGGACGTAGGATTTTTCTACCTTTGCTGGCTTCACCTCTTCTTCCTCATCACTGGAAGCAAGTAGCTCTTTTATCTGTGGCGGATCAGATGGAGAGTGGTGGTGAGGTTACGGTTTAGCTGGGATCATCTCCTTTGCCACTCAGGAGCCATGCTGGTCCCAGCAAGAACAAGGACCTAATCCCTTCTAATAGCTGGGTCATGTGACCTGCAGGTGGATCTCTGATTGGACTATGGTGTTCTTGCACAGACAGGAGATGAGCGTAGGTGTCCGAGCCTGGCCAGCTATGGCACGACTGTACACAGGGAGGTAGTTCTGTCTCACTGAGTATCGCTGATAATCCACTCACATAAAACCACATCACTGCATGTATCAATCAAATTAATTAAAGTTTAGCATCTGGATTATTATGCTTGGTTGCACAACATGCATTTAGGATTGTGTAGAATCCACCAGAAGACCACTTGGGTTCAGGCCTTTACTGTTATTTGTGCACATTAAAAAGGTTTATTTTGTTTTTTTAAAGAAGACAGTGAATCCTCACTCAAACTGGCAGCCTTGTCACCCCGTCATGCCTCATCATGCCATGCAGGTCACGGTCGGAGGTTAGTGGGGTTATCTGTCTTTGACCTGCTGCTTCCTGCGACTCCGCTCTCTCTCCTTGATGTATTGCTCCTTCCTCTTCTGCTGCTCCTCGTTGTTCCTCTGCCTGCTGCGCTCCTCCCTGGCCTTCTGCATGGCCTCAAACTTGTTCGACACATCCCCCTTGTCTTTGTTCAGCTTTGGCACGTAGCTTCTGGCCACCGGCTTTCTAGATCGGAGGAGTTTCTGTGGTTTGACAGTGAAAAGGAAGATACGATCAAATTATTTGTGCATCTGAGGTAAATGGTTCCTTTAAAGGACAATATCCAACTTATCTCAGAATTTATGATCTTAAACTCTTCGCTCACCTCTTTCTTAAATGCCAAATCAGAAATACTCTGGTCTTCCTTTGTCTCTGTGTCCTGTGCTACACCATTAACAGCTTCTGATTTTTCATCTTTCTCATTGGCTGTGTCGTTCCTTTTGTGTCCCACACCATTCATACGTGTCTTGTCAGTCTCCTCACTCTCATCCTCCTTGGGTGACGTCTTCTCACTTTCTTCTTCTTCTGCGCTATCTTCATTAACATCATCCTCCTCATGTGTCTTATCATTTTCCTTGTTTTCTGCATCGCTCATGCTGTGCTCATCTTCATTTGTGACATCATCCATGTCGTGGGCGACTACAGCCGCTACCTGCGCCACCTCAGTCATGTTTGCACCACAATGACAAGTTGACAAACAGGCTCTGTCGAAATGTTACCTGCAAAGCAAAGTTGGAAACTTGTTTCACTAAGTGACTGACAATCTTCTGTAAACATCCCAAAAGTTAGGTCTACAGAAATGTGCCATAAACCATCACATGTTCATTTAATTATCAGATTTTAAATACAGTATCTGTCATGAGACGTTTTAATGATTGGCTCAAAAAATAGAAAGAAAACTATAATTACATTTTTTATTTTACCACTTGAAAACCCAGCTCCCAGTTTGCAGTAATTCTAAATACTACTGATCCTTAACTTTTCTTAATTACTGTATGATTCTGACTTTTTACCTCATCTGGTGCTGGGATTTATATATGTGGCAATCACTTCTTGAGTACAAACTTAGGGGCAAAGAAAGCTGCTCCACTTCTCAGTATGTTAAGAAAGAGTGCAATGGAAGCTTGCTGACCTCTATTTATAGCCCACTTGTGGGTCCAGGACATGTGATCATGGCTATTTCTGATGAGTGATAGGCAGTTGGACAGAGCTCAAGTTGGCACCCACATGTCGCCCCACAGACCCTTGACAAAATGGCCAGACTAGGAGCTAGACAACTGGATGAATGAGAGCTGTTTGGACTGTTAGTCATCCAACAGTAAAACTGCTGCTGTTTAACAGTGTCCTCAAATACTGTTTATATTCAGGGATGAAGAGCATAATATGACATGATGCTGCTAATCAGGAGCTTGATTTCAGGGTTGAATGAAAGTAGAAATGTAGATATATGTACCACTGTCTATCTTTTATTTTAGCCAGAAATCTCTGTGTGTGTGTGTGTGTGTGTGTTTTATTGTAATCAGTCCGCAACCACTGTCGGCTTCACATGTGTGGATGACAATTTTGAGACAATAAAAGTCTTCTACCCAGCTTTACAACACAAAGTAGAATAAAACTTACATTTTACTTGTGGTGGAAATTAATCAGCTGCATTTTCCAATTTAGCACACCTATATTAACGTCTCACTCCATACAAACATAAAGGACAAACATTTGCAAACAAGACTGAGTTTAACATCAGAACATTTATAGGTAGGCCAGTACAACCTTATTAAAAACAATTCTAAAATCACATTGCTTGTTATTTAGCTAAATATTCATTATGGACGCTTGTTTGTTGATTACTGTCATTTTGACTCCCTTTATCTCTCAGTCTTAATGAGATGAATGTCAGGGGGGTTAAGCTGACAACTGTTTTAGATTCTCACCTGCCATTTTTAAACTGCAGCCTGGGAGAGTTTCTTATGTTGTCCATTGATAAACAACATTTTCTGACTCATAATACACAACTACACTATCTATCATAGTAAGTTTGATATGTACTTGTAGCATATTAACTTTCTGTTTGAGCTCATGTTGGAAAAGTGTGCAAAAAACATCTCTCATAAATCCTCCAGTCTAAAATGTATCTGATTCAAGTCCTTAGACAGTGTCACATCTGGTAAATCGACACGGAACTAAAAGAAAAATTGAAGTTTGGGTGGTGATACCGGTCCTATTTCTGTACTCAGCTGGCAGAAGATATCATGACAGTGTGTGTCAGAAAAAAAAATACTTTGACACATTTACAGAGAAATGTATATGTGCTAATTAATGCAGCCTGTTAGAATATTTGTCTCAGTTCTTACATGTCTCATCACATATTGTGGACAGGTATTGTAACTACTAGGCTCCATGTAACTGTAACTAACCACAATCAGTAAAAGTCCTTAATTTACACTTTAAGATACTTGTTGTTGTACCTGATATCTGCCTAAATGATCTATGTTTGAGTTCACTTTCCATTAAGCTTTGACCTTGCAACATAATGCTGAACAGACATTAATGGTTTTACAGACCTCCTTTTCCTCCATCATCTATAATAAAGTGTTAAATAAATAATAAAATGAATAGTTTACCTCTTTAGCGCGCTGTGGTCCTCCTGTTTTTAAATTAAAAAAAAAAAAATCCTTTGTGTAGATAATAAACCAGGAGAAGTGAAACGCAGGCAAAGACAATCCGAGATGCGACCACACGGTGAACCAACTCGACTGGTTGCTGGTTGCCGTTTCCATAAAAGTACCGTTACTTTCTACCGGATACTGCATTCCGCACGCGCCTGCCGCAGGTTCAGCTGTCGCCTCGTGCGCGCGCGCGCGCATACACACATGCGCGGAGTCATCCTGATCATTTGCAGGCGCAGCTGCATAAATACTGTTAATAATGTACTTTAACTGTTTTGTACTGATGAATTTTTTGATTCAGAGATTAACTCTATTTATTCCAATATCAGATTATTGACTAAAGAGGTTATAATATGCTGACTGATGTATTTATATTCTGTGTTATCACTTGGATATCTCCAAAATAGCCATAATACAGAGTCTGACAGTGTGTTTGCAATAATTAAGTTTAAGTTATGTCTGTAGCTCACACTGAGTGTATTCCTATAGAATAATATGTTTAATTGTTTGAGGACTCATTTATGTGTTATATCTAATCAGAATCAGAATCAGAATCAGAAATACTTTAATAATCCCGGGGGAAATTATTTTAAGCAGTCTAAACAAATGTTATTAAAGTAAACTACTTAATGTATATTTGCTGTTTATACACTGATCTCTTTGCCTATTTTTTTCCCTTGTATTATTGCTCAGCTAATAATGTTAACCTAATAACCTAATCCATAGTCTATTATCTTACACATTCATTTTCAGGAATGGACCACCAAGATAGCTGTATTGTCTGGTACAAGAGAAACTGGATACTGTCTGTTTGGGAGGCCTACAAACTAAATTGAGGCAGACATTATCATTATCTGCTTGTTGGCCTGTTAGAGCCAGGATTCCCGACTTATCAGTTAAGAGGGACACCAGCTTGCCCTTTGTTTTCCCACCTGACCTAGATATTGCTGTCATTTTGCTATGCAATGACGGTTGCAGCTCATATCATCGTGCCAAGAGTGCTTTCCACGTCTAGTCAGAACCATGAATTCATATAGGAAATATAGGCCACAGTATAAAGTATGAGTTACAATAAACTACCCGATGGGTGAGTCTTCCTTTAAACTAAGATGAGAAAGTGGTTCTCTCGCTGTGGGTGGATGTAAATAGAAACCATGCAGCAGACACATTTTGTCTGCCCTAATGGCTCCAAGCACAGCTGCTGACTCACTGACCAAACAGGCCTCAGGCAGAAAATCCACCAAGTAAAGTCCCCACTCGAGTATTCAAGGAATGCTATAGAAATTTTTGAGAGGTGGTACACCAAACTCTTTATTGATCTTTCAGTCAGATATTTTTAAAGCACTGCCTAAATGATCATAGTATTTATGTAATATTGGAAACAAATATTAGAGGATTCACTTGAAAGTGATAATGTGAAACCACTTTTGCAGGTTAAAGGTAACTGTCAAGATAAACAGCGAATGTTACATAATTCTACCGCATCTGGTTAGATGTTGAGGCTTTGGGAATCCCCCCCACAAGAGGGCCAAAGCTCCAGCTAATACTGTACTTAGAAGTGAAATCTGAGAGCAGCTGGAAGAGAAATAAAAGGAAAATTTGGAAATTATTTGGATGAAGGAGCTTAACGACTACGAGGAGGTCCTTGCTTGCAAAAACTAAAACTGTTACCCACAATACATGGGCATGTAGAAAAGTTAAGCGTGCAGAACTTCTTAGGACTTCTAACTAAAGTTACATGAAAATGAAGTAGGGCTCTTTTCAGCCTGACATTTATTCACTTCCTTCTCAGATTAAGGCATAAGTCATGTCGGGGTCTGTTCTGTGAACTCTCAGGGCAAAGGGGCTCCATCCGCCTCTGTTCAAAGTCCTGCAGGGCATCAGGGACAACAAGGGGACTGCTTTAAATAGCACAACAGTTGTGGCAACTAATCAACACTGTAAGGACAGCTAACCTGAGTCAGACTGGGCCTTAGCCTCAGCTGCTGCAGCTCTGCCCTGACACCCCTATGAATATTTTTGTGGTGGTACAGCCTGCACCCCCTGCAGAAGCCCGAGTACACTGGCTCAGCAGGTCAACCATAGGCTGCTGGACAGACACACCAGTGCCAGCTGTCCACACCTCTACCGACACAGCTTCAGTTCATAATAAATATGAGACCACCACCTGCTTATCGGGTGAACAGTGCTCCCATATCCACTTTTATACACTGATCACACTGCACAAATTGTCAACAAATCATCAGAGACTTCAGGCTTCCTCCCTCTGCTGTTACAAACATAAACTATCTGGTGAAATCATCTCTGAATCATGTCAGTTTTCTCACTAATGTACCTTACTGACGAGGTGCGACAGCTTCCTGCCCAACACATCCTGATGCCACTACGACAAGAGGTCACTTTGTGCAGAAAATGTACATATTTTGTAGGATGTTGTGTTCTTGCTGATAGCTTCCGGGTAGACTAGACTGTGACCACATAGGTGATGAACTCTGACACTTTGCCCCTCTCTTTTGCCCTGCAGCTGCCCAGTCACTGAGGTTAGAATAGTGCTGAAATGAGTGGCCACAGTCATTTGGCCTGAGTATATTGAGGACAAGCAAACTGCAATATGTAGAGTCAGACTCATTCCTTGTGTTGAAATACAAATGCATTAATTTCTGTGAGGTTTGCTTTTTTTTGCTGTTTCTCTCTTGAACTACACGAGTAGTGAATACATTTCCCAGCTGTGACTGCAGAGTGCTTAGCTGTTACATGGAGAAAAAGCAACTTCAACACACAACAGGTGCCACCTGTGAAGGCCACACTCATACTGAGCTGCTTGAAAAGGCACACAGTGAGCTTTTTTTAAAATGAGAATAGCTCTTTCTCAAAAGTCAGTTTTGCAGTAAAAGTACAATAAAATGAAATAATAATGAAATGCAAGATTGCGATTAAAAGTAATAATTTGGTCTACAGGTAGATTGTGGTCTGAAATGGTCCTGTGTCCTTCCCTGGCTGTATTAAAAAACCTAATGTCAGCCCTATCAGCTAACAGGCACTGGCATAAGCAAGACATTACTCTGAATTACTGGCTTGTTGACAACCCTACCATGAAAAGACTGTTGGATAGTGTTGCTATTCATGACTGACTACAATCCCTTAAAAGCACCAACCACTGCATTATCAAGGATTCCTATATAATTGTGCACCAGTGGACGGTTGCATATTATTTAAATAATAAGGAAGGATGCATGTGTTTTGTCTCCTCGACTGTTAAACCAATTAAGACATTAATGTACATTTTCCTTTAGAGAAAGCCATCCAAGCTCCTTCCTGTTATTGTCTCTGAAGTGTGGAATTCATGCATCTCTTACTGCCCTCTAGTGAAAACACACAGACAATTACTTCTGACACAAATCCTGGCTTTGTTGTAAGTATTTAATTATATGCCCTGTTGATCCCTCTGCTAACAACCAAAACCAGCGACACAGTAAATGTTTTACTGATATAATTTTTCAACATACTGAACTTCTGCATTGCTTTGAATGAAAAGCTGTTCTTAGACAAAAAAAATATCTTGATAAGTAAATAAACAGAAGTAGAACAACATGGCTACTTCTTCCATTTCACAAAGCCTGTTTGTTTTCTATCTATCTATTATGTTATGATTTTACACTCACGTCAGCGTGCCAGAACTAATTATCAAGTCATGCAAAATGAATTTACATCAGATGACCTTCTTCCCTTCTCTTCCCTTCTCTTACTTATGTGGGCTGCAGACTCACACGAACATGTGAAGTATGAGATATGATGTTGTTGGTGAAACGCACAGCACTGAAGTGGATGGGCTTTCCTTTATAATGACGGAACTGAGAGCTCACCCTCCATCCATGTTGCACACTTAAAACTTTGGCTCAGTACCAGAGTGGGTATGTTTGAGTTCCTTCCTCATAGAACAATAAAAGTTTGGAGATGATTACTATTGCAGAATTCAAGATCGTTTTAAAGGGCAACCTATTAATGTATCCTATCTATTAATGTCTCCTAACTGGATATTATTTATTTAGATGTTATTTGAATTGTGATTATTGTGTTTAACAGTATTTGTATGCTGCCTTTTCAACTAAAAATGTTTTAATCACTTATTTGATAGGAATAATTTACAAGTATTAAAAAAATAGATAAAAAAATGTATTGCATACTTATATGCACACATTTCTTGACTGTCTGATCAGATAGATTATCCTGATTGTACACAGTCCTTTGATTTTATTTGAATATAATAATATTTTTAAATGATTTTGTGAACTTTTCTGACTTTTTGCTAAGCATTTTGTAACATCTTGGATGTTTTGAAAGTGTTAGAAATAAATGTTCTAATCATTATTTTAGTGTTAAAAGTTAAAAGTTTAAATTACCTTGTTGATATGTATTTACAGGTGCACGTCATCTGAATATTTAATGATAATCTTCTGTATTGGTACGTAAGACGTGGACTATGGCACATAGTCACATTCGTGGCATATTTTCCTGAGACTTTCACCCCAGCCCTGTCTGTTTGACCTCTTTAAACTGGTGATGGTCAGACTTCTTCTTCTGCAATCATCACATGTTACACTTTTATTTAGACTGTGACAAAAAGTTTCACGTGTATGATATTTAATGTTTTTTTTTGTTTTTTTACATTATTAATGATATTTAGATTACAGGCTGAACAGATTGAGTAGAGTATGTGTAGAAACGTGTGTCTGTCGGTATTGTAGAAATAAAACTGTGACAAAGAAGTGTTGATTAAGTGTAAATGACCATCATTTGGCCACATTCTTGTTGGCATATTTGAGATTTTCAACCCAGCCCTGTCTGTTTGACCTCTTTAAAATGGTGATGGTCAGACTTTAAGACTGCAATCATCACATGCCAACTTTGTTACACTTTTATTTAGACTGTGACAAAAAGTTTCACGTGTATGATATTTAATGTTTTTTTTTTGTTTTTGTTTTTTTTTACATTATTAATGATATTTAAATTACAGGCTGAACAGATTGAGTAGAGTATGTGTAGAAACGCGTGTCTGTTGGTAGTAATCGTAGAAATAAAGCTGAATGGAGCTCTGCCACATGATCGCAGTCGGATCATGAAGGCATTGCAGACATGCGCAGTGTCGGCAGCGTCCATCCAGCAGATTTGAGCAGCTTCCTGGTCCGGGCAGATCTGACATTATCGCGATAGACGACTTGTTCGTAGCGACTCGGCGGCGGGGACAGCGGCCTGGCGCTGGAATGTGAAACTACAAGTTATTTAACCGAAACACACATTGACAAACCTCGGCAGTGCCATTTCAGACACCTCACAGCTGTCCTTTAGTGGACTCAGCTCCGGTCCGAGACATGAAGGAGACTCTGAACATGTGGTGAGTTTGTTTTGTTTTGTTTTTTTAATGAAGCCGTTTAACGCTCGCTGACTTTAGCACGGCGAGCTAAGCTAATCCATCAACACCCAGGCTTGTGACAGCTGACCAGCAGACAGACACGGCTAGCGAAGTTAGCCACACTGAGTTAATCTTATTTTAAGCGGGTTGACTTGTTTGGGGAGCTCTTGTTGCTATCTCCGGAGGGGTAATGTTGTTTTTTCTCCACATCACGCCGGTGTGCTTGTTTCTGTTTGAGGGATGCACACAGCAGCAGCAGGCTAGCTGATGCTGATAACTAGCCTGCTAGCTGCAGCTAGCGGTGGTATGTCGTCGTTGCTCGGTGCAACAGTGTGTCTGAAACAAACAACAACACACTGACAGGCACACACCTAACACCCCTGTGCTGTAATGTGAATGAATACCAGCAACGCTGACCCGTTGTGTTTGTGCTCTTGTGTTTGTATCCACAGCTGTTTCACCTCTCTGATCGCTCTGTTTGAGTTTGATTGATCTGTTCCTGCAGTGATTACTGCTGACACATTGTGTGTGTGTGTGTGTGTGTGACCTAACAGAGCTTATGACATTTAAAGTTTTGTCTGTCATCTTTCCAGGGGATGAGACGAGGTCGCTTATTCGAGCTTTTGCAGCTTTGGGCTCGTTGAGTCTCAGTGTTGGCTGAGGATGGCGCAGGGGGGCTCTCAGCTGGACTACCACATCCTGCAGGACCTCAAGCAGCGTTTCCCCGAGATCCCAGAAGGGGTAGTGTCACAGTGCCTTCTGCAGGTACACACACACATCTGCATATTCTCAGAAAAGCTGCGAGAATGAGGATATATTGTAATGTACATACTACCCGTGTCATCCCTTTATGATGTATAACGGGCAGCACTGGCCCACACTGCATAACACTCTTCTCTTATTGCTGTCTCAGAACAACAATAACCTGGATCTCTGCTGCCACCTCCTGGCCCAGGAGAGTAATCGATACCTGTATGGCGAGTTCCATCACAGTCCAGAGGAAGGGCGACTCAGCCGAAACCACATGCTGCACATTAGCCTGGGCTACCCGGGCTCTGAGGCGAGCAAGGCGAACGGAGGAGCGGCGGGACGCTCCCTAGTGCACAGCACCAGTGACAGTCATATCGAACCTCAGCGGCCCAGCTACCCTGAGCCGCTGTCGGCCCCTGCCACCATGGCTCCCTCCCCAGGTTATAATCCTTTCTTTATGAACGATCAGAGTCGGTCGGCTAGCACTCCCACCCCTCCACCCACGATGCAGGGCATGTCTCCCACATACTCCCCTGTCCCACGTTATACTATGAACCCTATAACTGTCACACTTTCGCAAAGTATACCCAATGCCCCACAGGCTCTGCAGATACCTGGGCACTATGGTAACAGTACAGCCAACACCACCCTGTATATTCGACCCTCACCTTCCCAGAGCCCGCAACCACCACCCTGGTCCTCCCCGGGGGCACCTGTGTATCAGCATCAGCAGTCCCCCTACAGTACTCCCACATATGGCTCGCCTTACAGCTCTCCGCAGCATCAGGTACAGCCACCGCAACCACAGCCCCAGCCGCAACCCCAGCACCAGCAATATGTCTTCCTCCCTATTAGCTCCCCGACCCTTCCCAGCATGCCCTACCATCACCAGCAACAACCCCAGCAACCAGCAGTTTTCAGGCCGTATCACACAAAAAGTTCTCTCAAGAACCAGATAGAAATTACCCTGGAGGGTCCACGACCTCGCAGCAACTCACCTGTGCACAACCCCCACCCTCAAGGAGCGCTTTACATGGCCACAAGCCCCTCGCCCAGCTCCCCTTCGAGGGGCATCACTATAAGCGGACCTCAAGGCCCGGCATCCTACCACCCTGGGATGTACCTGCATCAGGGTGCTGCAAGGCCTCGGCCAGCTTCCTCTCCTCAACCGGGCCAGTCAGCCTACACCTTCAAAATCAAAGTGTCCCCAGGAGGCCAGGCGCAGAGGCCGCCCAGCTCACCCCCGGTGGCTGAAGCGGAGTCGCTTCTCAATATAGTAGACCAAGGGGCACACAACGCCGCCCCTGCACCAATCCTGCCCATCTCCGCTCTCCCGGGGAATATTGCCAGCCAGTTACAGCAAATGCCCCGACGTTCAAGCTCAGGCTCTGATGACTATGCCTACACGCAAGGTAAGAGGTTCTCGTGTATTTATTTTATAGCCATTGCTCTGAATGTGTGTGACTTTCTAACAGCTTGTGTAAACTTAAGACTACACTCAAGAGATTAGCTGACCCCACCTTAGAAGACATTTAGTTTCCTACTTCCTTGTTGATCTGAGTATATACAGTAGGTTCACATCATCTGAATATTTGATGATAAACTTCTGTATTGGTACTTAAGGCGTGGACCATGCGATTGCAACATCCCTAGTTTAATTTCATCATTCATACCTGTCTCTCTTTTACACTGTAAACCTTCATATTCATGCATACATTTTGGATAAGATCCAGCTTTTTTACTCAGTTTTATGCTGCACTACTGTCGCCCCAGCTATATACACTACATACTGCGACTGCTTTGTGTCCGTTTGACCTCTTTAACTTGTTTTGTTGTCTTGTGCTCCAAACTGCTGATGGCCAGACTTCTTTGAAAGCAGACAAACTGCAGTCGGGCGTTTATTTCATGATTTGTCGCTGCCCTTTTTCGTATTTATTTTTTATAGTGCTTGTTCAGCTTGTACCTTAATGTCAGCGTTTGTATATTGGTACGGAGTAGTAAAAGAGCACTAAAACAAGCGGTTTTGCTTTAAACTGTGTTTGGTTTGTCTCCCTCCAGCTCTCTTGCTCCACCAGCGGGCCAGGATGGAGCGTCTATTGAAGGAGCTGCTGCTGGAGAAGCAGAAATTAGAGCATCTGAAGGCAGAAGTCAACAATATGGAATATGACGCTCTTCAAAGACGCTTTCGACGAGTCAACTCCACCAGTCTTATACCCAGAGTAAGCACCGGACACACACATGTGGACTCACATTGTGTATTTGTTAACAATATTATTTCACCTCAAATCTTTTTCATACTTTTCACACACTCACGAAAGGTAAAGCACAATCATAGTCTATAACATAATAAATTATTCAGGAGTTAAGTTCAGGAATATTTTAGACTCTTGTCTTTTGTATGTAATAAATAATATCATAGGTATGAATCTGGCCTTGGATTTAGCTATGTGTGCTGTGTGAGAGTCAGGAAGGAATAGAATTAATCTTCAGTGCAAACTTTACTTAACTTATAAGTCCAGGGTCGGCTAAAATGCAGCAGTAATGATAAGAAACGGCACAATCGGATCATGCAAACTGAACAAGTTCTTACTTCTCTTCACCAGTTTTTGTAAGAAAAAAGTTTGAAAGGAGGAACGTGGAGTATTTGGTTGTCTATTTTTGTCTAATCTAACTGGGTTGTATGTGTTTGCACTGGCTGCAGCCTGAAGAGATGACCCGATTGCGGAGTCTGAACAGACAGCTTCAGATTGATATCGACTGTACCCTGAAGGAGACGGATCTACTGCAGTCTAGAGGTATACATACACATACACACACACACACACACACGTGCGCGCACACACACAAGCGACACACGCAAGCGACAGACGCACACACATAAATGCACATTCCTACTCATAAACCTTTGAAGTGTGTCTCTGATTTATTTGAAAGCATTGATCTTGAAAGAGCCAAGCCCAGAAGCAGACAGAGTTGGGTCCAAAGTGATGGATGAGGCTCCATCACACTGCATACAGATGCAGCGTTCTAAAATGACCGGCTGGTCCGTGACCGGACCACAGCCGATCCAGGGTTGACCCTCAGTGGGCCCATGTTTGGCTGGTACGTGATCCTTGTTGATTGCGTAATTGTTAACAGCATTGCATCAACATGGCCTGAATCCCAGTGTGTGGAAATGAGTTGCAATGCAATAATTTACCAATATATATTCACCAGAACTTGTGTTTTTGGAAGCTGAAGCAGTCTAACTGTCAGAAAGCTCAAGAGAATGACCAATTAACTGCAATCAGCACAGTGCCACCAATCGTTTGGGCTGTGGTCTTCCTGGAACATTCCTGCAGCATTCTTCTGCTTCGTTTCTGTCTTCCAAATGCCATTAAACAAACACTAGCCGCAATGACACGTGCAAGTTGATTTTTTGTTTTGTTTGTTTGTTTTTTTTCATTCCATAAAGCTGCAAATGGGGAAACACCTGGGCAGCTCTTGTTTTATGTACATTGTCTCTCTTCTGAGCCTCTGAACGTTGGCTTCCCTCACTGGTGCCCCTCTTACAGTCTTCTCAGAGGATGGCTCTGCCAATGAACTGGCAACAAAACAAACAAAAAAAAAGCTGCTGCAAAATGGTTGCATTTTCTGGTCAGTTCGTGTCGTTAGCAGACAATAAAATGCACATTCAGATTAGGGTGTCATATCAATTAAACAGGTATAACTGTTTATGAATGTTCTTGTTATTTTATTAAGAAATATTCCTTTTAACTTTGTACTTTTTTTAATTTTTTTTAATTTTTTGGGGGGGCTGTGACGTTTTTGATTGGCCAAAATTCACAGTTGTTGTAGAGCATAGTCGAACAGATGGATGCTGCTGTAAGCCTCTGAAAAATGGTGTTAATTGTGGTGTTTGCTGTGACAGTTTGTGTTTTTTGCATGTCTCTTGGTGGCCACACTCAGAAAGCATCTTATTGACTTCAAGAGCTTACAGAAACAAATTGACATCTGACTGTAAGGATGTAGCTATTAGACCTGCATTTCTTTGTTGATAAAACTACGCGTACCCTACTAAAGCAGAAGTTGACATATTGACATATTGTCATAAATTGTCATAAATCTGATTTGGGGGAAAAATCTTTCCATTGGTTATATAAACATTCAAGAAAGAGTTACTATCCTTATATCATGTTGAAGTGTACTTACATCTCCTGTCCAAAGGTGAAGCTCTCCCTGAAAAAGCAAGCCCCCACCCCCCATCATCTCCTGGCAAAAATCCTGTAAATGTGTGAATAGAGGTTGAATTGGCTTATTTATTGTAGTATCAGCGATTGCACGAGCAGCTGTTCTGACCAAATTTAGCTCCTCATTAAAAAACGTCATGGGGTGTGTGGCTTCGGGTGCCAGTGAGATGATTAAATACAATCCAGGCTGATCAGCAAGCGAGCATTGGGCCCATCCATTTTAAGGCTTTTTGGATGCACTGTTGTTTCTAATGCCATGAGACATTATTTTACAACTCTGGACTAACCAGATGATGTTTCATTACTTTACTGCAAAAGCATTTTTTTTGCCTGTTGACCCTGTGTTTTGTTTTTGCCAGAGTCCTCTGTGTTGCAGTGAATGTGGCAGCTTTTATTGTCGGTCTGAACACGAGAGTCAAGAGGCTCAAGGATAATGGCTGGAAACTGATTTGATTGATTGGAGCTTTAGTTGGGATGGGCACTTCTAAACAATCCTTTGTATCTGGTTTCTGTTTTTCTCCACAGGGAAATTTGACCCAAAAGCAATGAACAACTTTTATGACAATATTCAACCCGGTCCAGTAGTGCCACCCAAACCCGGGAGGAAAGGTGAGAATTGTCCAGTGTGGTTTTGCATGACATAAAAGTGAGTCATTAGGTGTGAGGTTACATAAAAAAAAAAAGAAAACTAGATGTTCTATGGCATAAAATCCTTAATCACTAATACTGTTGCCAAAATGAAGAGTTAAGTTTTAATGCAAGGCCATTCAGGTCATTACTCACATTACAGTGTTTGTCTTATTTGGCTTCAGAGACTAAAAGCTTAAACTGGCTTTGGTCTGTGTTTGTCTCCACAAGTCAGTTGGCATGGAAACTAGATGAGAGACTTTGCTTTTTAGTGAATGCCCATGTCTATCAACATTTATACTGAATGGTTGATGCATGAATGCATGCCTCACACATCTGTAGAGTGACAGCCATGGCTAATTCCTGGCCTGAATTGAAGACAAATTGCCGTTGTGTTATGCATTTTATCACATGAATAAACAGCCTTTCTTTTAATGGAGTGCTTTCTCTCTGTTTTTGTTAGACGGGGAGCAGGGCTCTAAGCCAGTGCCAGGGCCACAGAGAGATGAAGATTTTGAAGGCGCCCATTGGAACTGTGAAAGCTGCACCTTCCTCAACCACCCTGCACTCAACCGCTGTGAACAGTGTGAGATGCCGCGCTACACCTGAGCTTAGCGCTGCGCTGTATTGCCCACCCCTGCCCCATCTCCTGCCAATCCTTGGATAGTATAAGCCCCACCCCTCCAAAATCTGCAGGATCTGTCTAGAGGCCTTCCCCCTGTCAATCAATATATAAGCCCCTCTTACCTGCTGAGGAAGAGCCACTATCCCTCTGTGCCCACTTGTCCTGCTCCCATCTACTACTCCTGTGCACTTTGACCCTTGTTTCCCCGTTGGCGGATGATGATGATTCTTTCAAAGACAGCTGGAGACTGATCTGATCATGTCAAATGTATAAAAGAAGGAGTGACACATTGCGACTGTGGCAGTGGGTGGGTCGGGGCTTCAGAGAGGTCCAAGCGACCAAGGATTGAGGAGGAGAAGCTACGATTTTAGCTAGAGAACATTCCACGCAGAATGAAAGACTGCCCTGTTTACACAAAACTGCGCCCATTCCTGAACTCATAATGGAGGCACTTCCACTTTAATCCAAGATCTGTAACTCCGTCTCTGACAGTGGAACAATGGAAGCAATGGTATATACGTTCTGACAAATGCGAAATGTAGACTGTACACTGTATCTGGCTCTGTATAAGAGCTCATTTCACTGAAAGAAGAACACTAAAGACACTTGCATATGAGTATATTCCTGGTACTTTTATGCATATTATGCCACCCTGTATTATGTGTTCAAATGATGTTGATTTCCTGTGCAAATGCCTCAACTTGCTGTACTTAATAAAGGAGCTGATTCTATGTGACTTGACCATGCTCAGCTGGCACGTCTGCATAGTTTTTGTTTTATTTTTTTATAAATCACAGATACTCCTTTTTTCCCCCCCCAAATAAATCAAACACAATTTTTCTTCAGTACATGTTTATTATGTTAGTAAGCAAACCAGTGGGAATCAGAAACACAGCAGCAAACGGTAGTGGCATGCACACACTCACTCACTCACTCACTCACTAATGTTCCAAGAGGGAGCTGGAGAAGTTTCTGACCACCTCAAATGAAGTTTGAGAAGACCAGAGCATATCGGTGCAGGTGTTCTCACCTCTCCTGACCACACCGTCCCCCTTTTTGGTTAGGTTCTCTTTGATTAATCCCATAGTCCTCATAACACTACTCATGCACAGCACGTTGCACTCTGGCATCTCCTAAAGTACTTTACTGCACTTGGATGCAAAAAAATAAAAGTATGCTGACTTTTTCAAACACTTTTTTTCTTCCACTCTGAAGCTGAAAAACCTACTGTTGTATTTTTAATGGTGCTTTCTTTAGTGAGAGCATTCCCATTCCCTACTGACTCAGAAGATAAGGAGGCATCACATGAGTAGAAGTGTAAGCACATGCTGGGTGATATGATCATGCGGACATGCGCACACACTCAGCAGACATGGTCATTTGCCATCTTCCTTCCCACTGGTCTCTTCTTGGAATGATTATTACTGCTTACTCCATATACTTACATATAATACAATTTTATCAAAAAAGTGGATATAGCTTGGGTTATGCTGCAGGTTTACATTAGCAGCCAAAGGTTTTACCACCGTTTACATGCGACTGTGCTATTCATTAACCAGTAAATGTTCCTCTAACCAGCATGATATCATTTAGAAGGTGGCTGTGGAATGTTTTTACTGTCTTGGGTAACTTCTGTTTATTATGACTATCACTGAGACTTTTAATAGACTCAAATAGGACAGGAAAAGCCAGTCCTTTGGAGCTTTATGACATGCTTTCACCGAGCTGTTACACTCTACAGGAGGAAGAAGACAAGTTCCAGATGTTGTGACACACTGGGGAAATGCAGCATGTTGCATTTCCTTAGGTGTGCCCTGTCTTCCTCACTTTGTCATCCTCAGGATATCACTTCAAAAGGACATTCTCTTCTCTGGATCCGTTTCTTTCCCCAAATGGCCCGAGTTTGTATCATTCTTTGACTTCTCTGCTCTGATTGGTCGATTAGTCCACCAATTCGTCCTTGGCATGGGGTCAGTGAATCCATCTGTTCTCTCTAGATTTTCTGCCCAAATCTAAGACCTACTGGAGTTCCCCTTAAAGGGGACACAGACTTATCTGAGAAGTAACATTCTTTGTCTAATTAAACTGGTTTGGATTTCTTTTCACGGCTGGGTTTGGTGCCAAACAGAGCACAGGGCTGATGGATCCAATGAATGAGGATAGTCTTAGAGATGATGATAAGTTCACAGTATCAAATGGAAGAGCTCATTTCCAGCCCTGAAACTAACAATAAGCGTTTCTTTATTCCTATTTTTCTAGTCTGTGGTTGTGCAATGTAACTGATAGAAAGTTCCTATTACTGAGAGGACACTGGGTGAAACAGAGAGTCTCAGTTTCTCTTCCTTCCTGTCTTGTGTATTTTAGTAGTAGTCTTCATAGTTCTTGGGGTTCAGGCAGTAGAGGATGGCTCCTCCAAAAGAGAAGATGGTGGATCCCCAAGCCAGGCCGTAGCCCCAGTTAAACTCATGGTACATCCTCAGCCTGACCGTCTCTATGAACTTGATGGGGAACAGGATCAAGCTGCACACCTGGAGCACCACTGCATGGAAAAGAGGAAAGAGAGAGAAGGTACCAACATCAAAATAAGTTTGGCAAATGTGAAACTGGCAAGGGGAGATGTAGAGCACTGTAATGACTAAAATCCTAGATTCAAACTTGGCTTAAGTATAATTTTAGCACCTTGAATCTACCATGGACTTTTTTTTAGAAGCTGCACAGTCATGTTTTTTTTATTTTCGGACTATCCTTCATCCTTTTTCCTCTTTACATACCTGCAGAGAACAGTATGACAGCCACGGGCTTGTAGCAGCGACCCCTGGAGCGGATGCACAGGGATATCAGGGCCATAAGGAAGGCGAGCACGATGAGGGATGCTCCCCCCAACAACAGGGCCAGTGTGGCAATCTGCCAGTCTAAGACAAACACACACACACACACACAAGGACAGAGGGGAGGAGGGAAGGGGGTGAGGGAGGAAAGGCATGAAATCACAGTGCGATAGAGAGTGACATAGGTAGCTAAAATGGGGTTACTCTGGAGAGCTGTGTCTGTGCTGTTGACAGGAGGCAGGGAAGTGGATACATAGAGGAGGGGGGGATAAAAGGAAGAGGGAGGCAGCAGAACAGGTCACAGGCCATGTTGGTGAGCCACAGTAACACTGTCATGCTTAATCTCTCACATGAGAAAAAATGAGTCCTCCCACTGAAGTTTGTGGTGAATTACCGCAGTGTAAACAAACTATTTGTGGTTCAGAGGCTGAGACAGCTCCTCGTGCATATTCTAAGAAAGCAATTGCTCGTAATGTTTTTGCTGTGAACCACAGGGGAACCATGGCCAGTGGCAGAAGAAGAAGAATGCGAACCATGCGGTGAATAACCCCTCGAACAGAGCGCAGCAGTTTCTGGCTGACAAGAAACAAACAAACACACACACACACACCCACGCACGCACACGCCTGGCTACACACACACAGATCAGTTCAGTGATGGATCCTAATGCAGCAAAAAAAAAAAAAGGCAAAGTGATTCTGTGAGGTGACTCAGATAATGAGTATCTCTCCCTCTCTTGATGCTAGCTCAGCAGCATTCTCAGCATTTCATCCACGATTCGCTCCAAAAACACTCGACTGGAAATAACTGCCGCCTCAATCTCGCTTCCCTATCCTTATTGGAAAGTGGAGACAAAATGGGACGCTTGTGTGTTTGTCAAAAAAAAAGAGAGAAAGAGAGAGAGAGAGAGAGAGAAAGTTGAGATTTTCATTTGCTTCACGTCAGCAGAAGAGTGCCTTTGAGAAAAAGTTTTTTTTTCACAGACTTAATTAGCCATGGGACGTGAACTGAAACACACTATGTTATTGTTTAGAGATTAAACGTCGCTTTCGTTGCTTTACTGTGTACTTGCGGAAACAGGAGGTCTATATGTAAACAGGCAGAGGATATTATGATGAAGCATTTGATTACACAGGAGGAAATAATTTGGAGTACAGAAAAAAATAAATAACATCAAAGCATATAGGGAGGTCATTTTAACTGATTCAATATTAGTGAATGGAAAATTCACATTAAAAGACCTTAATTTCAAATATATTTTGTCCTTTTTTTTATACATGTTATTGTCTACGATGGAGTCCAGGGGAAAAAAAGGATGAACATTAAGAATGTTTCCTGTATGTTGAGGCTGAGAATCATTAAAACATTCACCAGCGGAGAGAAAGTGACGGACCATAAGCTGCTTAAAATACAGTTCCCACTTGTGTTGGAGGGAAACTTTATTCCAGGGGCCAAGCAGCTCAAATATAAACAAACATCAACTACTTTTGACCAAATATGGTTCAGGATTTAGAGTTTAAAAATGGGCCCTGTCACCACAGGATGTTGGAAAGAGCCCACAAAAAGCAGAACACCCGCTCCTTCCAGGCTCCAGCTTACACAACTCGAGGCCCCCTTGAAGATCGACCCCTTAACTTTCTCTGCCGCTGCCTCGCTGGCTGCCTCTCAGCAAAAGGCCTAAGTGACTTGACCTGTAGTTGTCAAAGCTCATCGTTTGGGAGATATCTTCTCTAGGAGTGCGGTGCCTTCAGCCTAACAAGTATGCAACCAAAAGCCTTATCAGTGCGTCCATGAAGCAGCAGGATGCAAAGAGTTAGCTCATTTCAGATTTGGAACAAACCCTGTATGCTGCGGAAGAAACACAGCCAGAGGTTGACGTGCTTAAAGGCTTTGATGAACAGGAAGCGCCAAACTATTAATTGAAGCCCCGCATGATGACAGATGCAAAATAAGATACAGTACACAAGATCCAATCTGAGCATTAATTATGGTCCAGTGTGTGTATGTTAGGGGCTGCTGATCATAAAAAATCCTCCAGGGCTCCCAATTCTGCTTCTTTGTCTGAGACAAGAGTGGAAGATCTGTGTCACAGCAAAGCCTCCGGTAGCTCTCTCGCAGTCACTCAGTCTCAGGCAGGAAGATCTTCAACCAGAGGTTGACGACCGCAGGGACTGTGAACAAGACCTGAACCTTTATAATCCATCTGTATCCAACATTGTGACCTCCCTCAAAGAGAAGCCAGTTACCCAAATACGGAATCAATACTGTATTACATTATTAATATGCTTTGCCACCACTGTGTCTGACTGAGCTGGACCCGCTCACACCCTGGCTCCACATTGCACCGACTTGGCATCCACACACACTGCTCTTGCATGACCGTTCCACATTCCTAGCTCTGTCAGGTCCGAATCTTTTATACTTGACCTCCGAACCCTCTGTTTAAGTTTGTGTGTGTGTGAGAGCAAGAGAGAGAAACTAGCATTCGTCTCTGCACATTTTAAAAACATAATGAGCATGTAACAAGGCAATATATCACGCCTACTTTTTAATTCTTTCTGCTTATTATTGTGCTTTTCCCCCTCAACACACACACACACACACACACACACTCACATGAAAGCCTTGCAGAACGAGCTAAAAACATCTGAGCGGCCAGCTGGTGTTTCAAACTAACAGGATTTATTTAATGCCCAGAGCATGACACTGAGGAAATATTGGGGGGCTGAAGGAGGGGGTAGAAACTGATTACTGGGATTCAAATCAATAAGCCCAGCCAAGCACAAGCCTGAGGAAATGGGCAGTTTGCTGTGTGCATTTACTGTGGTATGCTGCTGCTGCTGCTGAGAGCTGAGAGCTGACACAGAGACTGCATGTCTTTATATGGCACCAAAGTGCACTTTGTCTGTCCGCTGACAGAGGAGGACTGGGGCCAGCGTTGACCCACAGTTACTCATCTCTCAGACAGAAAGAAAACATTTTGTCTGACTAACAAAAACACAATTCACCACTCAGCACACAGGAGGAGGTGAGAGGCAGCAAAAAAAGTGAAATATATACAGTATATATATATTTATATGGCAGCACAGCACAGTGTGAGATAAACCTACATAAGCTTTTACCCACATTTTACAGTTGCAGAACAGACTTTAGACAACTTTATTGAAAATAAAAATAAAAATGAAAGGTTCACGATATATCACCTAAAAAAAATAAACAGTGCAACCTCATAAAAAAAAACCCTGCAGTAAATTCTACCTTTAAGAAGACTTGGACTTTTAGTTTTTCCCATAATTTTTGAGGCTTTAGTTTGTGGTGTTTGTACTGGACTGTATTATACCTTGGAGTGTTTATCTTATTTTGTCCACCTTACAATTCAGAGTAACCTAACACAGCGATTGCACAAACCGTGGCTGAAAGATCAATAAAAGTGAACATTACAAGCTTCACAAATTGCAAGGCTGTTGTATTGGGTTACATTATTTTATGCAACAGAGCATAAATAAATGCTTTCCTGGTTGTTGTTTTTTATTAATGCTGTTCATACACTGACCTATTTTCAACCATCCTCTTTTATTTCCTTTTATCACTGAATGAGCAGCTGTGATGGAAATATGAAAAAGAAAAAAAACTTCATGGGGACTATAGAGAAACTCAACATTTCTGGAGTGCTTCACTTGTTTCCCTGGTTACTAATCTCCAGGCATCTGGATCTCTTGGGAGTTCTCTGCTCTGAGTTGCCCCAGCTCCTTGGCCGGTGAAGAAACACCACACAAAGGCTCATTTTGTGCGCAACAAAAGGCCAAATGAAACCCCAGCTGGACCGCTTCTGGCGAGGCAGAATTCCCACATCTTTCAGTGGCGCACTGGACAAATGTTTTAAACAAAGTTAACTAGTCTGGATAGAAAAGCAAAGGTGTCTTATTCATTAGACTGTGAGGCACAAGGACAGTTTTTTTTTCTATAGTTATTTCCAACTTTGATGTGCAGCCCATTGTTATCTTATTTCATGTAATAAAGTTCCGCAGTTTAAATTAAGCAGACAATATCTAATTATAAAGTAATTAACATTTAGCACCCTCCTGGGTGATGTTTTATAATTCTTACCCACAGAACAGATTGGTTCATCAGTGTTATGTCTGCAGGGATCCTTTGTTTTCCCTGAGCGCAGTGCATCTGACTTTCATTTGAATATGAATGTGGGTGTCTGTGTGCACCCCCCAAATTCTGCCATTTCAAGGGTGAAACATCCCTAAAACTACAACACCCAACTGGTTTAAAACTTCCAAAACAACATGGTGGCGCATCACCTCACCAGTAAAAGGCACATGAGCGTCTGTCTCACCAGTGTTCAGCGCGAAGTTGCAGAACCACTTCGCGGAGCTGGCGGGCTTCCAGCAGGACATCCACAAGGACAAGTAGTACTGGCCATCCGCCGTGACCCACGCCGGGCTCAGCACAGCTCCGACATCCAGGCACAGGGCGAGAAAGACGCACACCAGTCCCACCAACTTCAGGGGCGTCAACGCCGACACCCGAACCTCCTCTGTGCCGCTCACGGATGGACTCATACCTAAAGTGTCTTATTCATTAAAACAAAAACAAAAAAAACAAGAAGAAAATGTGTGTTTTCCTGATGGGGTTTGTGTTGTTTGTTCAAATCCACAAAATAAGTCAGGTTTAAGTTGTGGTTGTCCCCTCCTGCTCCGTGCCGGTTCTGTGGGTAGCAGGATGGGGAGCCTCCGCTCACTCCGCGTCCTGAGTCCAGAGGACGCTGCTGCCGCTGCTGTAGGTCCAGCGCTCTGCAGACGGGACTGTGCTGCAAATCACTAAAATAACACGGTGCTGCACCTGCTGGGTCCTAGTGCCTAATACTACTCCTACACAGCATGTCTCTGTCTGTCTCTCTCTCTCTGTTAGGAGGAGAGAACTGAAACCAGATGACTTTTCATTGACGTAAATGTATTTAAATTGGTGCTCCCTGACAATCAAGCAATATTATAATAGAATTCCAATAGCAACTTTCAACAGGCTCCATAGACTAGACTAGCAAAAAACCTACTATTAATATTGTTGTTATATATTTTTATTGTTTTAAGTCCCTTTTTCTCCCAACAGAGCAAACCAGATCCTTCAACTTCAAAAGACTTTGAACGATATATTACGAATTGTGGAATTAGAGGTTTCCGGTTTTCAGTCCAGGATTTTTTGGGCGGTCCTAAAGGGTGGCTCGATGACACACTGAGGCCACCCTGAGATGAATTCATCTCACTCAGAGTGTTTTAAAGTTACTCATGTAAATTTCCTGAACTTATCTGACACGTTTCAGTAGCTTCAAAACTGCTGCTTGACTACTCCCACAAGTGGGCATGACTTCAATCCTGGAGCTGAGAATACTGCTCATTTTTACCCGATTTCGACACCTAATTTCATAAACTTGTCGATTTTAATCATAAAAATTTGGCTGGGTGGTTAATAACACTTTGGTCTTCCGAACACATATTTATTCTTACTTTACACAGACTTTAAAGATGTAAGTTACAACATTTCAAATTACAGTAACTGAACATCACAAAGACCCACATGTATGTGTGACACACAAACCATACCATCCCCCAGCTGTATCAGTCACCCTGTGATGAAATCTCCCTGACCACAATCACACGCACAGCGTCGATAAAACCTGTATGATGATCACATTTATCAACTTTTCATGTTTTATGAAAACACATTTTTGATTTCAAGATTTAATTGAATGTACAGGAACAACTTCTATCAGTGAGTATTGTGGAGTTTGAAACAGTGCTAATGTGATGTAAGTTATTCTTTGTAGTGGATTCACCTTTTAACTACATCACTGCTTTACTCTTGTGACACACTTATACCCTACTCTACACTTTAATAATTTATCACTTTTAAACACACACTTACTTACACTCACACACACACACACACACACACACACACACACACACACACACACACACACACACACACACACACACCTTGTTAATTCACCGTAAGTTGAAGTAAAAGGTTGGTGGTCAGATAATATGATTTAAATTTCATGAACCTATATATATTATTATATACTATATACTTTTGTAGAGGCACGTTTAT